>NC_079418.1:1901956-1916956 GCF_026213295.1 Gadus chalcogrammus | reverse complement strand
TCTGCGGATGTTGTAAAGTGCAAATCTGCAGGATCGGGCCACCGCAGTGATGTTTGTGGTGCAGCATAACTGATTGTCCAATACCACACCGAGGTTTCTGGCAGTTGGAGAAGGAGATACAGTGAGGTTCTCAACGGTGACCAGTAAATCCATGTGAGGGCAATCTTTCCCTGGGATTAGGAGGAGCTCGGTTTTGTTGAGGTTAAGCCTCAGGTGATGGGCAGTTGTCCAGGTGCTGACGTCCGCCAGACATTCCGATATGCGTGTTGCAATCAGGGTTTTATCAGATGAGGGGTAAGAGAGAAATAGCTGAGTGTCGTCAGGATAGCAGTGATAGGAAAAGCTGTGTGATGCAATTACCGAGGCCAGAGATCTGGTATAGAGGGAGAACAGAAGAGGCCCCAGTACAGAGCCTTGAGGGACACCAGTTTCAAGCGTGCAAGGTTTGGACAAGGAGCCACACACAGGGACACACCCACGCACACACACAGAGACACACAAACACACAGATACAGACACGCACACACACACACAGAGGCACACACACACACACACAGACAAAGACACACACATACACACACACACCCAAAGACAAAGACACACACATACACACACACAGAGACACACACACACAGATACAGACACACACGTATCTCAGGTCAGAGGACGGAGAACCCTCTCTGATCTCAGGTCAGATGACGGAGAACCCTCTCTGATCTCAGGTCAGAGGACGGAGAACCCTCTCTGATCTCAGGTCAGATGACGGAGAACCCTCCCTGATGTCAGGTCAGAGGACGGAGAACCTTCTGGACTCACGGTGGAACAGGCAGCTCCGGGCTCTGAGATGAAGGTCTGATCTGAGGAACCTTCTCAAGCTCCTCTCTGATGATCTGCTGGGTGAGGGAGTCCTGCCAGGTGAGACCTGAACACCACCGACACAGAGAGACAAAGACCCATAATGCAGTCTGCCTTCAGCTCCACCACCCACATAAAGACACAAAGAACCATAATGCACTCTGCCTTCAGCTCCACCACCCACATAAAGACACAAAGACCCATAATGCACTCTGCCTTCAGCTCCACCACCCACACAAAGACACAAAGACCCAGAATGCACTCTGCCTTCAGCTCCACTACCCACATAAAGACACAAAGACCCATAATGCACTCTGCCTTCAGCTCCACCACCCACATAAAGACACAAAGACCCATAATGCACTCTGCCTTCTGATCCACCACCCACATAAAGACACCAATACCCATAATGCACTCTGCCTTCTCCATCTACGCACAAGTGCCTGTATCTCTATCTCCATGTTCTATAGTCGTTCCCAGTGCCTGCTCTGTTCTGGTACTGGTTTCCAGTATACTGGTCTGTTGTGGTACTGGTTCCCAGTATACTGGTCTGTTCTGGGACTGGTTCCCAGTATACTGGTCTGTTGTGGTACTGGTTCCCAGTATACTGGTCTGTTCTGGTACTGGTTCCCAGTGCCAGGTTTGTTACCGTACTGGTTCTCAGTATACTGGTCTGTTATGGTACTGGTTCCCAGTATATTGCTCTGTTATGGTACTGGTTCCCAGTATAATGCTCTGTTGTGATACTGGTTCCCAGTATACTGGTCTGTTGTGTTACTGGTTCCCAGTATACTGGTCTGTTCTGGTACTGGTTCCTAGTATACTGCTCTGATATGTTACTGGTCCCGGTGCCTGGTCTGTTGTGGTACTGGTTCCCAGTATACTGGTCTGTACTGGGACTGGTTCCCAGTTTACTGCTCTGTTATGGTACTGGTTCCCAGTACCAGGTCTGTTGTGGGACTAGTTCCCAGTATACTGGTCTGTTCTGGTACTGGTTCCCAGTATACTGGTCTGTTCTGGTACTGGTTCCCAGTATAGTTCTTTGTTATGATACTGGTTCCCGGTGCCTGGTCTGTTGTGTCACTGGTTCTCAGTATACTGGTTCCCAGTATACTGCTGTTATGATACTGGTTCCCAGTGCCTGGTCTGTTGTGTCACTGGTTCCCAGTATACTGCTCTGTTCTGGTACTGGTTCCCAGTATACTACTATGTTACTGGTTCCCGATGCCTGGTCTGTTGTGGTACTGGTTCCCAGTATACTGGTCTGTTGTGTCACTGGTTCCAAGTATACTGGTCTTTTGTGTTACTGGTTCCCAGTGCCTGGTCTGTTGTGTCACTGGTTCCCGGTGCCTGGTCTGTTGTGTCACTGGTTCCCAGTATACTGGTCTGTTGTGTTACTGGTTCCCAGTGCCTGGTCTGTTGCGTCACTGGTTCCCAGTGGGTTCTGTACCTTGGACCAGAAGCTCTTTGAGGACCCCCTGCAGGCGTCTGAGGACCGGGACGGAGACCTGGTACCGGACCGGCTCCTGGGGCGGTCTGCTGCACTGACCGAACAGACCGTCTGTAACACACACACGAGAGTATTAACACACACACACACACACACACACACACACACACACACTGACCGTCTGTAACACACACACAAGAGTATTAACACACACACACACACACACACACACACAGACCGTCTGTAACACACACACGAGTATTAACACACACACACACACACACACACACTGACCATCTGTAACACACACACGAGTATTAACACACACACACAAACACTGACCGTCTGTAACACACACACGAGTATTAACACACACACACACACACTGACCGTCTGTAACACACACACGAGTATTAACACACACGCACACACACACACACACTGACCATCTGTAACACACACACACACAGTGGCGTTTCTACATTAGGGGCAGGTGGGGCAGTGCCCCACCAGACCCACGAGATGGTGCTGTTGAGCAGAAGGCTCAATCCATTCCTACTTCGTGGCAAACTATATATATATATTTATATGCAAATATGCACATCTTTGTGTCGTACTGAGCGCTAAAGCATGTGAAATGTATTTGAAATACGATGTCTGCTCCCTGCTGGCACTCAAAATGCAGCCCATAGTATACCTGACTGGTCTATATACGTAGGCCTACTGTTATAATAATCAACTACCTCTATTTTTGTGACGTAATATGACGTCAAATAAATTTGCCCCACCAGAAATTTCAGGCTAAAATCGCCACTGCACACACACGAGTATTAACACACACACACACACACACACACACACACACTGACCGTCTGTAACACACACACGAGTATTAATGCGCACACACACACACACACACACACACACACACACACACACACACACACACACACACACACACACACACACACACACACACACACACACACAGACCGTCTGGGGAGAGAGAGACACACATTAACGCACAAACACATATTAACACACACACACAGACACACAGAGTGTGTTGATGATGGGCTCAGCAGCCTTAGAGTCTGATTGGCCCCGGGGCCGGTGAGGCAGCACACCTGTTGCTCGGTGGGTAATCAATATGCAACGGCTCCCAGAACCAGTCTAGACCTTTAGTCTAGAGCGTCACAGAAACAAGGTCTTAAGTCTTAAGTTGATCGGAAAGGTTCCTAATTCTAATTCGTACTACATCACGTGTATTTTTCAAGTGTATCCAAACGTTGTCCAGTCTCTCCAGCAATGTGGTACTCATTATGGGATGTACCGTAATCAGACTGAACCATCTTCCCGTCTCCACGGCGACAAGCCTCTGTCTGAGTTCATGGGTGTATTACATTAATTAGGGTAAAGGATATGAGTCTATTATAGTATTTAAGATTGTCTGTCAAAGTGAACAGAAGCACATGGTTGTCATGGTGAAGTTAATTAGTTAATCAGCCTTGTTAGAGACAGCTGTGAGGAACGCTGGGAGGCTAATTGATTCTTTCAGAGTTTAGACCTTGCAGAAGTCAGTACTCGTAGAGTGCTAAGAGCATCGTTAGCCTACTATAGCCTCAGGGGCGTCACCAGCTGGACATTCCGTGTATTGGATGCGTTTTATTAAAACACATCCAATACCACGGAACGTCCAGCTGGCGCAATTTCGCAATACCCCCAAAACAGTGGTTCTCGCCGATATATTACTCAAAGACTACTGTTAGATTTAATCAGAAAAGACCGAGGAATGTTAGAAGTCAACAACAACATAATTTATTGCAGCAATTTAAAATACCAAAAATACATGCGCAGCCGAAATGTACCGATCAAACGCCACGTCACAAGGCAACCCTATCACACGGCATATAATAAAATCAAATGATTACATTGCTCTTGTGTGGGAGGTCGCTTTCGAGCTGCACTTGCTGTCTCCCTCTGAATTTAATCCAACCATCGTGGTTAAAAGGCCCTTACATTGATCAATAACAGAAGCTGTACACGAATCATGCTGAGACCAGCGGGTGTCGGAGAATTTCTTCAGGCATTTTTTATTGCGATTGTTTGCCATAAACTACTGTAGGTGCCTCGGTGAGGCTGTGATGAAGTTCATTATTTATTGGACCGTGTCTAGACAGTTACAAACATCCCTGACCTTAGTGGAGAGCGTGGTTTCTGCAGTGAGTGTAGACTGCTGTGGGAAACTGTGCTGCGATGCGTGCCTGAACCGCATGCCTGAGCCGCACGCTTTCCCGCTTACATTACTGTCACCATCATGAGGCGTTTTGACACTGCAAAAAAATGCGCGGCACTAGTCTTCTCTAGTGAACCAAAAAAGCCTGTGCCGGGGCGAACAGGGAACTTGACCCCCTCGGTTATACACAGGAAACTTGAGATAAGACGGTGAAATCGCCGGGCGCGCCAAGCTGCGACCAAACCGGCATGGCAGTGTTAAAAGGCCTATACATCATCCTGCCCAACAATACGGGCAGGATCTAGACCCAGCTCTCCTAATCGGGTCAGCAATAGCCGTGTGTCAATGCCAAGCCACTGTATTTGAATGATAATGAATTAATGGCAGCACATTAAGATAAGTGTCACACAAGCTATTTTTGATTTTTGTAATATGGAATTATTTCAGGGGGGAAAATGCATTGAAAAAATGTACGCACAGTGCGTTTAGGATTAGGACTGATATAGCATATGTCGGCCTAGGCGTAATCAATTGTGTTTTAATATTATAAAATATAAAAATTTTGGCGCCACGGACGGCAGCCTCGGTGTTTCGGTGCGCATTGTTTTGTATTGTTTTGTTTGTTAATTCTGTTTTATGCAACACCCGGTGCTCTTACACCAGTCAATGATCTTTGGACATTAGAGGAACAACTCCAGAGGATTTATTTCCAACTTTTCTGCTCCCTTACATTGGATTATTGGTTATTCTTGTCCGCAGCGCTTGCTTAACGGTTAACGGTTACGGTAACCATGGCTCCTCGGACGGCTCTTAACACCCGGTGCTCTTACACTAGTCAAGAGCTTTTGACTATTAGAGGAACAACTCCAGAGGATTTTTTCCCAACTTTTCTGCTCCCTTACGTTGGAATATTGGACATTCTTGTCCACGCAGTGAAGCGCAGGAGGAGAGGGAAACGAGCTGGAGCGCTGGTGCGTCTCCGTCAGCGCGGACATCGTACGCCGTAACCTGGATTATTTCTTTCTAACGTGCGCTCACTGTGTAATAAAATGGATGAACTGCAGCTACTGATGGGGAAAAACAGAGACTTCTCTTCATCTTCTGTTTTGTGTTTCACGGAGACGTGGCTGTGTGGATCGATACCAGACTCTGCGCTGCAGCTGGCAGGCTTCCATCTGCTGAGAGCGGACCGAGACGCACAACTTTCCGGAAAATCAAAGGGCGGAGGTTCTCTGTTTCTGTTTCTTCACTAACAGTGGCTGGTGCAATGACGTGACAGTGATTCTGCAGCACTGTTCTCCTCATCTGGAAACTTTGATCATAAACTGCAAACCCTTCTACTCCCCCCGTGAGTTTGCTTCATTCATTCTGGCAGAAGCGGATCTTCCATTAGGCAAACCTAGGCAAGTGCCTAGGGCCCCAACCAAATCTGTCTTTATTAGGGGCCCCCAAATCTGACCCCCCCAGCCATTACTTATGTAAAGTAAAAAAAAAAAAAAAAAATATCAACATAACGCCGAACTAATGCCTAAATAATAATTTTCCAGCACACATGCCCCCCTCCATTGTGCATTGGACTAGTCCAGAATATGATTACGTAGTAACGCGCGCAGCGCAAAATAACGTACTTCAAACCAAAGCAGAGGGATGCGACTCTGTGAAAATGAAGCGGCGGAATTATGATAGTGGTTGTGCTAAACGAAAACAAAAAGCTGAGAAGAAAAGAATTGCAGATACACTGCCGAAATTGACTTCATTTTTTACACCTGCTGCTGCCACAGCAGCCGCTGCTGAACTTGCGACAGGCTCTGCTGTTGGGGTTCTATACTGCTGCTCACCACTTTTCTCTGATATGAAGACTTTTGAGAAGACGACAACAGTAGGACTTTGTGTTTACAAATGCTTTCTGTCTCACACACACACACACACACACACACACACACACACACACACACACACACACACACACACACACACACACACACACACACACACACACACACACACACACAGCTTTGCCACTCACACAGACACACACACACACACACACACACACACACACACACACACACACACACACTGTTTTACTCACATGAAATGGTGAAGGCAACAGGGAAAATGGACATTTGAAGATGGAGAACTTAACCACTTGCACACCTAAACACCCCCCCCCCCCCCCCCCCCCCCCTCTGTCTGTCTCTGTCTCTCTCTCTCTCTCTCTCTCTCTCTCTCTCTCTCTCTCTCTCTCTCTCTCTCTCTCTCTCTCTCTCTCTCTCTCTCCTGTCACTCACTCACTCACTCACTCACACTGAACCACTGCTTTGCCTGTCTCTCACTCACTCACACAGCCACTGTTATTCCTGTCCACACACAAAATCTTTTCATTGGTCCTGTTTAAATGTAAATGGTGGTTTTCATAGACTCATATCCATTTTGTATTTTAGTTCTGTTAAGTGCAAGATCATTTTGTATCTCTGGCAGAGAATGGAAATTCTTCTCTCTCTCTCTCTCTCTCTCTCTCTCTCTCTCTCTCTCTCTCTCTCTCTCTCTCTCTCTCTCTCTCTCTCTCTCTCTCTCTCTCTCGTTTGAGTAATAAACATGTAATTTTGGCAAAGGCTGGAGAAATCTGAAACTGATTCTACTGTGGAGAGTTGAGTGGCAGTGCACTATGGGTTTATTGCGATTCTAAGAGTATTGGGATGGTTATTTGTTTTGTGTACGTGTTTCAAAAATGAGGGCCCCATGTCTATATTTTGCCTAGGGCCCCAAAATGGCGCCCCTGCATTCTGGTCGGTGTTTACATCCCACCCACAATATTCTGGATCACTGCTACACCACAATAAGCAGTGCATATCACGCCGTCCCCCGCGCTGCACTGGGCCTCTCTGACCACGTCATGGTCCACCTGATCCCCACATACAGGCAGAAACTCAAGCTCTGTAAACCTGTTGTGAGGATATCCAAGCAGTGGACCAGTGAAGCGGTGGAGAACCTTCAGGCGTGTTTTGACTGCACCGACTGGGATGTGTTCAGGTCTGCCACCAACTGTCTGGACGAGTACACAGAGGCTGTGACGTCATACATCAGCTTCTGTGAAGACTGTTGTATTCCATCACGCACCAGGGTGAGTTATAACAACGACAAACCCTGGTTCACAGCCAAACTCAGGAACCTACGGCTGCAGAAGGAGGAGGCGTTTAGGAGTGGGGACAGAGAAAGGTTTATAGAGTTAAAGTACGCGTTTAGCAAGGCGGTGCGTGAAGCTAAACGTCAGTACTCTGAGAAGCTCCAACATCAGTTCTCAGCCAAAGACTCTAGATCTGTTTGGAAGGGGCTCAAGCAGATCACCAACTACAAACCAACCCCCCCTCGCTACATCAACAACCTGCGCCTTGCAAATGAGCTAAATGTGTTCTACTGTCGCTTTGATAGGCAAAGGGACAGGCCTGACACCATCCCCCACGACACCTTCTCCCAGCCTCATCCCACTGACTCCCCCACCACCAGCTCTACAGGACCGCCACACCTTCAATCCTCTGTGTCCCCCACCTCCCCCACCACAGTGACGTCTCTCTGCCTGCAGGAGTGGGACGTCCACAGGCTCTTTAAAAGTCAGAACCCCCGCAAAGCAGCCGGCCCAGACTCTGTCTCTCCATCCACCCTGAAACACTGCGCCGACCAGCTGTCTCCAGTGTTCACGGACATCTTCAACTCCTCGCTGGAGACCTGTCACGTACCAGCCTGCTTCAAAGCCTCCACCATCATCCCCGTCCCCAAAAAACCAAGGACCACAGGACTCAATGACTACAGACCCGTCGTCCTGACCTCTGTGGTCATGAAGTCATTTGAGCGCCTTGTGCTGCCCCACCTGAAAGCCATAACCGTCCCACTCCTGGACCCCCTGCAGTTCGCCTCCAGAGCCAACAGGTCTGTAGACGATGCAGTAAACATGGCTCTGCACTACACCCTCCAGCATCTGGACTCCCCAGGAACATATGCCAGAATCCTGTTTGTGGACTTCAGCTCTGCATTTAATACGATCCTCCCAGCTCTGCTTCAGGTCAGGCTCTCCCAGCTCCACGTGCCCGATTCCACCTGCAGGTGGATCACAGACTTCCTGTCTGACAGGAAGCAGCGTGTGAAGCTGGGGAAACATTTATCGGAATCCCAGACCATCAGCACCGGATCCCCCCAAGGCTGTGTTCTTTCCCCTCTGCTCTTCTCCCTGTACACAAACAGCTGCACCTCCAGTCACCAGTCTGTCAAGCTCCTGAAGTTCGCGGACGACCCCACGCTCATTGGGCTCATCTCTGGCGGGGATGAGTCCGCCTACAGGTGGGAGATTGACCATCTGGTGACCTGGTGCAGCCAGAACAACCTGGAGCTTAACCCTTTAAAAACAGTGGAGATTATTGTGGATTACAGGAAGAACCCAGCCCCATCCACCCCCATCATCCTGTGTGGCTCCCCAGTCGACTCTGTGGAGTCCTGCCGCTTCCTGGGCAGCATCATCACCCAGGACCTAAAATGGGAGCTCAACATCAGGTCCCTCACCAAAAAAGGCCAGCAGAGGATGTTCTTCCTGCGCCAGCTGAAGAAATTCAACCTGCCAAAGACTATGATGGTGCACTTCTACACTGCAATCATTGAGTCCATCCTCACCTCATCCATCACTGTCTGGTACACTGCTGCTACGGCTAAGGACAAGAGCAGACTGCAGCGTATCATACGCTCGGCGGAGAAGGTGATTGGCTGCAACCTTCCATCCCTCCAGGACCTGCACAGCTCCAGGGCTCTGAGGCAGGCAGGCAAGATTATGGCCGACCCCTCCCATCCTGGTCACATTTTATTTGGAACTCTCCCCTCTGGCAGGAGGCTGCGGTCCATCAGGACCAAAACCTCCCGCCACTTGAACAGTTTCTTCCCCTCTTCAGTTGGGTTCCTTAACAAGTCCCAGGACCACCACCCCCACTGACTGACACTGACTCTGGCACTCATACCCATCACCAATTTGTAAATTCTTATATTCTTGTATCTTAAATTCTTGTATCTTTTACTTTAGTTTTTAATTTATTTATTCTATTTTATCCTTTTTTAATTGATCGCTTATGTTCCTGCTTGTTTATATGGTGTTATATATACATATCTCTCTTCTTCATTGTTCATTGTTATTGTCTTAATGTATGCACCTTAATCACCAAGCCAAATTCCTGGTTGGTGTAAAACCCTTCTTGACAATTAAATCCTTTCTGATTCTGATTCTGATATCTTTAGCATTCATATTATTGCAGTCTATTCTTTGCGTAGGCTACTCTGCGGTTGGCCTTGATGGGGAGATATTTTAACCCTTTTTAACCACATTTTCCTGCGTCATTCCTGCGTCTCCCCCCCTGCAGAGCCCATTTCAGCACCGTGTCAGTGGACAGTTACCATCCTACGAACGTCGTGAGTGCAGTGCACGCGCGTCCATGTTAAGAGGAGTTTCGGGAAACACTCCCGTTACGTGGTAGTGCTGGGTGCACTAGGTCTTCTGCTTTTGTTTGTTTTGCACTACACGCATACAAATACAAACACACATCCATACATGTACAAATTCCCACACATACAATCATACACACACTTGGGTACACACAAGTACAAAAACACACTAACACATACAAGTACATAAATAGTGGCACACAAACACGCCTACATAAAAACATGAGCAAACACAAACATACACAATACACACACATGTTGACAAAACACACACACACACTCAGTCGCTCGTGGGCTGATGTTAACACACAAAAACACACACACACACACACACACACAGAGGAGTCGCACACACACAAACAGGCATGTATGTATGACGCAAGTTCTCACACTCATGCACACACACACACACACACACGCGGTGCATTGGTGTGTGTAACAGAGAGTGGGTGGGCATTGATGAGTCATCCTCTCTCTCTCTCTCTCTCTCACACTCACACACACACACGGGGGAGACACAGTTGTCAGGTTGCTGATGTCACTGTCGTCATAGAAACGGCCAAGGGTGAGCCGTGATTGGCCAGCTGTGGTTGACGGAGGAAGGCCTGTGTGTGTACATTGGACATTCATCTCTCTCTCTCCCCCCCCCCCCCCCCCCCCCCCGATAACTCCCCCTCTCTCCCCCCGCCACTCTAGAACTTGGTTCTCCTCCCTCCATCCCTCGTTTCTCTACCTGGTACCTCTCTCTCTCTCTGAACTCTCCCTTGTTTCTCTCTCTCTTTAACTCTCTCTCTCTCTGAACTCTCCCTTGTCTCTCCCTCTCTTTAACTCTCTCTCTCTCTGGGTTTCCACGGTGATGAACAGAAGACACGCCCACGCATTCTGGACTGCTCACGCTCCGGTAGGTTGACGTTCTCCAGTACGTCAGGGGCCGCGAGGCAGCATCACACAGCGCAGCGCTCTGATAGGCTGCTTTTACCTTCTCATGAGGCAGATCAACATCAGGGAGTGAACAGAAGGGAGGGTCAGCAGACCAGAAGACCTGTAGAGCACCTCTAACTCACAATCTCCCTCTGTCTGTCTCTCTCACTCACTATCTCCCTCTGTCTCTCTCACTCACTATCTCCCTCTGTCTCTCTCACTCACTATCTCTCTGTCTCTCTCTCTCACTCACTATCTCCCTCTGTCTGTCTGTCTCTCTCACTCACTATCTCCCTCTGTCTCTCTCACTCACTATCTCTCTCTCTCTCACTCACTATCTCTCTGTCTCTCTCACTCACTATCTCTCTCTCTGTCTCTCTCTCTGGTCTCTGTCTCTAATTCAAAAAGCTTTTGAATTTCACTATTGTGCTAAACCAAACAGTGTTGCCAAAGCATTACAAATATTATAACATAAAATAAAATAACAAAAGAGAATGTCAGAACAATATGTACAGATAACAACCTATAACAATATACCATAACATACAGATGTACATATGTGCATATAGAAATAATAGTAATATTATAGTAAAAATTAATCATTGCCTGTCTGTCTGTCTCTCTCTCTCCCTCTCTCCCCCCCCCCCCCCCCCCCCCTCTCTCTCTCTCTGATAGCAGTACTAGATGCACGTCAGGACTCAGAGACAAACAGCTGAACTTCTGCTGATCAAGACACAAAGGAAGACATGGACGGACACTCATTCACACAACGCAAATGTATATTGATGTATACACACACACACACACACACACACACACACACCTCAGCCATGGGGCGTGGTCTTTGTGACCCACCCAAGGCCTGTCAGGGGGCATGGCTTGTCAGACAGACACAGACAGACAGACAGACAGACAGACAGACAGACAGACAGACAGACAGACAGACAGACAGACAGACAGACGAAAAGAATGAGAGAAAGACAGACATTTCAAACTGTTGTCTCATGTATTTATATGATAGATTATATATATTATGTGTTGTGTCTCAAATATACATGATATATAAGATGTGTTTTGTCTCATATATATGATATAGATGATATATAAGATGTGTTGTGTCTCATATATATGATATCGAGATGATGTATAGATGATATATAAGATCTGTTGTGTGTCTCTTATATATGATAAATATATGATATAGAGATGATATATAAGATGTGTTGTGTCTCATATATATGATATAGAGATGATATATAAGATGTGTTGTGTCTCATATATGTATAGATCATATGCAATAGATCACGCCAGGCTGTGGTATGTGCTCATTATACCACTGTTAAGGGGCGTTGTCCGGCCCCGACGTGCAGCGGAGGGCCGGCGACCCCCTTCACAGTGGTATAATGAGCACATGCCACTGACTGAAGTGATCTATTGCTTTTATACAACGGTTACTATTATGGCGAAACGAAAGTCATAGACACACTACATTTAAAAAGAAACCAAGAAAGTCAAAATAGCCGTTTATTAAAGAATACAAAAAAGTAGTCCCTCCTGGCTGCCGCTATGCATCGACGGTCGCTATGCAACACACTTTAGCGTCCCTCCGAGAGAAGGCTCCGATAGAGCGGTTCGCCGGCAATTTATCCTATGGAGCAGTTCACTCGCCGATTTTAGGCTTCAGTGAACGGTGCTATTGCTTTTATACAACTGTTAAAATTATGGCAAAATGACTCCACACACACACACTAGTAAAAATACGGTTGTATTCTTTGACATATCCACTTCAAGGCGCGGAGTGATACTTTCACAAAATGATTGGGCGTCATAGCAGTTATGTATACGCTCATTCAGTGTTTCCCACAGAAATTTTGGAGACTATGGGGGGGGGGGGGATATGTAGCGATTTTTTTTTTTTTCTTTTTTTTTGGCTCTAGGGGGCCCCCTAGTAGTGGCCCGGGGCCCCAAGCAATTGCGGGGCCCCAGGCAATTGCCTGGTATGCCTAATGGGATGCAGCGCCTCTGCTCTCATGCAATCCCAATGAGAGCGACACGAACTTCGTCTGAGCAAAAAAAAAAAATAAATAAAAAAATAAAAAAATAATAATAATAATAATAATAATAATAATAATAATAATAATAATAATAATAATAATTCATGTGCACGCAGAGACTATGGCGGCCGAAATTAGACTATGGCAGGGCGCCATAGTCTCGTCAATGTGTGGGAAACACTGGCTCATTATACAACAGTTAGGAACCAATCAGATCGCTGGATTCAGGCCCCCCGTTATATAATTAAGCCATAGATCACAACAGGCTGTGGTATGTGCTCACCCCACTGTTAAGGGGCGTTGTCCGGCCCCGACGCGCAGCGGAGGGCCGGCGACCCCCTTCACAGTGGTATAATGAGCACATACCACTGACTGAAGTGATCTATTGCTTTTATACAACGGTTACTATTATGGCAAAACGAAAGTCATAGACACACTACATTTAAAAAGAAACCAAGAAAGTCAAAGTAGCCGTTTTATTAAAGAATACAAAAAAGTAGTCCCTCCTGGCTGCCTTCAAAATGCACAACGGTCGCTATGCAACACACTTTAGCGTCCGAGAGAAGGCTCGGCTAGAGCGGTTCGCCGGCAATTTATCCTATGGAGCAGTTCACTCGCCGTGTGCCTAAGCTTTCGTTAGTCTCTCCATCGCCTTGCTCATTCCCGGAGTAACAACATTTACACACTCTCCATCATCCAACATATGTTTTACTTTGTAACTGTTTCTACTTCCAGGCGCGGAGTGATATGCAAACTTTCACAAAATGATCAGGCGTCATAGCAGTTATGTATACGCTCATTATACAACAGTTAGGAACCAATCAGATCGCTGGATTTAGGCCCCCTGTTGTATAAAGATGATACATAAGATGTGCTGTGTGTCTCTTATATATTATATAGAGATGATATATAAGATGTGTTGTGTCTCATATATACGTGATATAGAGATGATATATAGGTGATATATAAGATGTGTTGTGTGTCTCTTATATATAATATAGAGATGATATATAGATGATATATAAGATGTGTTGTGTGTCTCTTATATATGATATACATATGATATAGAGATGATATATAATATGTGTTGTGTCTCATATATATGATATAGAGATGAAATATAGATGATATATAAGATGCGTTGTGTCTCATATATATGATATATAGATGATATATAGATGTGTTGTGTGCCACATATATATGATATATCGATGATATATAAGGTGTGTTGTGTGTCTCATATAGAGATGATATATAGATGATATATAAGGTGTGTTGTGCGTCTCATTTATATGATATACAAGATGCGTTGTGTCTCATATATATGATATATAGATGATATATAGATGTGTTGTGTGCCACATATATATGATATATCGATGATATATAAGGTGTGTTGTGTGTCTCATATAGAGATGATATATAGATGATATATAAGGTGTGTTGTGCGTCTCATTTATATGATATATAGATGATATATAAGATGTGTTGTGTGTCTCATATATATGATAGATAGATGATATATAAGGTGTGTTGTGTGTCTCATTTATGATGTATAGATGATATATAAGATGTGTTGTGTGTCTCATTTATATGATATATAGATGATATATAAGATGTGTTGTGTGTCTCATATATATGATAGATAGATGATATATAAGGTGTGTTGTGTGTCTCATATAGAGATGATAGATAGATAATATATAAGTTGTGTTGTGTGTCTCATTTATATGATATATAGATGATGTATAAGATGTGTTGTGTGTCTCATTTATGATGTATAGATGATATATAAGGTGTGTTGTGTGTCTCATCTATATGATATATAGATGATATATAGATGATATATAGATGATATATAGATGATATATAAGGTGTGTTGTGTGTCTCATCTATATGATATATAGATGATATATAGATGATATATAGATGATGCATAGATGATATATAAGGTGTGTTGTGTGTCTCATTTATATGACATATAGATGATATATAAGGTGTGTTGT